>NC_038250.2:44397889-44401289 GCF_000004515.6 Glycine max
ATTGTATGTGGTATGTGTGTTAGCCATGACGAGAGTTTCGCATACGACTCTTCCCAATCGCCATATTCAATTGCAATCGCCTTTTGTTTGACCATCCATGCTTTTCTATATGAAACCTTATAGGAAAATTCACTATTTATCCTTTCTTGAATCAAAGAAATTTTTATTGATGGATCTTCTCTGATCATGCCTATAATTCAAATAATAAAATAAAATTACAAATTAAAATAACAAATAACACAAAAGTAGGATAATATGAACATAAAAAACGTACCTACTACGCAAGTCGCAATTAAATTTGAATCAAGCTTCTCATGGTCTTGTGTCATAGTCATATTTAGAGCTGTGTGCGGTCCACCCCATTGTGTCACTTTCCATGCATCAGTTTTTTTTTTGGATAAAATTGCCCTCATATAAAAAGGGCAAGGAGACTCTTCGGTGTTGTTGGGGCAACAAATGATATATTTGTGTGATTTCGTTTCAACAACCTTAAAAGTTTGATGCACCTTCATCACATATTGTTTCAGTGCATTTTTTTACCGCATCTTTACTGTCAAAATCCATGCCAACATATAATTCTTGTCCAACATTAAAAGTCGTTGGCATGTCCAGACCACAAATGTCCTCCTCGTCCGAATGACTCCAATTGATATTATTATAATGCATAGCATCATTCCAAAATGGATTTTGAATTTGTGGTACACCTAATAATTTTAAAAAAAATCATGTCAACAAACTACTCCTATTTAGTTACCATTATATACAATTCTCATAAAAAGATAGATGTATTCAACTAATTTTGTATTTCACAAACATTTATCTTCGGTTGGGTGAACAATTGAAACTGGTTCAACGATGTCAGTGACTTCATCGTCTGTATCAGATATTCCATCATCACTATCATCTTCATCGAAAGACTCTTCAACGTATGAGTTAGATGCAAGGTAATCATCATCATCATCATCATCTTCATCATCATGTAAATTACTTATATTTCTTGGCAGTTCCGATTCATGATGAGATACATTACGTCCACATGACGTAACAGAATTTGCAGCATGAAACATCGAACCACCAGCAACATCCTTTTCTACGTACAATTCTAGAACTGACATTTGTTGTTGTTGTTGAAAACTTTCGATCATAGTTTCAACATCTTCGTCATCACAAATTTGCAACGCAACATATTTTCCTGAAACTAAAAATCTACAACTTATAGTATAAATAATTTCATTATTTTCTAACTTTACCTTATCTCCAATTTTTTTTTTCAAAGCATTGAAACTAATTCCGCGTTTAATCTGAATGACCTTTTTACTGCCTTCAAATATTACACCATCATTGTCTTCATATACTCTTCCGTTGAAATACAACACTGTAATAATTGAATTCATGATATACCTACATCATCAAAATTAAAAATAATTAATCATAACAATAGTAGTTTTAAAATAAATAATTACTCATACTAATTTTATAATAAAAATTCTAATTAAAAAAATTAATTCACTTAAACTTTACCTTCAAATATTAGTCTAACAAATAAAATCATTACTTCAATTAAATATAAAATATTTATTTACTTCCTCTATTAAACTTAAACTTCACATTCATACTTTATTCTAAAAAAAAGTACTCTAATTAAATAATTTATGGAAAATTCCTCAACTTCAAAAAAATTCCAAACAAACACAAAATGGAAGGGTTATAAATGAAAGGATTACCCTTAAATAAATTTCAGACAAACACAAAATGGAAGGGTTATAAATGAAAGGATTACACTTAAAAAAATTTCAGACAGATGGCCAACACGCCTAGGCGCCCCAATATTTGTATCTTGGAAGTCTTTTTTCAGTACTAATTAACGAGAACAACTTACTTAACTCGAATGACATATATTCGGTAATGAAAGATATATCATATATATACATATGAGAAAATTAGTAGGAAAGTATACTGTCTATATATAGGAGTGGAGGAGACAGATAAATAAGGCGTAATTTTTCCTCCATCTCCACTTAATAGTCTCAATGGTTAATTAATTAAATTACATGCACGTATATGTAAGGCAAAAAATACTCGGTGAACAACTAATTTGAAACTTAGTGAGACAAGGAGATAAAAGAAATATATACAATTCAAGTATAATAACTAATATGATATATGTGATAAAAACAAAGAGATACAAAATTAGTGAGTGTTAAAGAATTAATTCAACTATATTTTTTAATTTTCTGCACTAGTGATTGCTTGGAGAGATAAAATATTCACCTATTATTTTTCGAAAACTGGACAAGTATTAGACCTGATCTAGTATAAAATAATCTAAAAATCCAAGTAAACTTCTTTTAAGATTATTAAAAATCAATAAATTACTAATAAATATAGTAACGAAAAATTGTTATTCCCATGTTAGTAAATTTAAATGAAGGGACTTTTAAAATTGGTAATATTTTTCTTATTGTTTTTATAATTAAAATTACAATTTCTTTTTGTTAACTTATACTAAATTTTATTACAAGTAAAATAAAACTTCGTACTCAGAACAAACCACAAAATACTTAAGAAATAGCATGTATTTATTTTTTGTCTTAAATTAAATTATATGTCAAATAATACTTCAGACGCAAAAACCATTAACAAAAAGGCTTACAAATAATTACTACTAATATTTTTTAAATTTAAAATGTAATTTACAAAATTAATACACTTAAATTTGAGCTTCAAATTTCATTCTAACCATAATAGTTGTTACTTCAAAATAAAAAATTTGTACATCATAAATAAACAAAATGAAAGAAAACTTTAATTAAATAAATATAAAACATCCTTACTATAGAATCAAACTTCAAAACTCTTTCTTCCTTTTTCACAATACTCTCTTCAGTCTCAAATTTATGCAAGTGCAGAGTGTGATTGAAGTTTGCTCTATTTAAAGATTTTTTTTAGCAAAAAGCTACGTACGCAAATTTATACACCATTATTAAAGTAACTCTGTATGGAAGTCACCTCCTAGATGCCTAGCTCTTTAAGCTGACATGCATGCATGTGATTTCTGATTTCCCTATCCAATACAGTGCCCTATTCTCCTCCCTAGCCTGCATAAAAAAAATTTCAGTGCATGTGAACCCTAGCTGCATCAGATCAGGCTTGAGTCTCATCATTCAGCATCACTCTCCAAGCTTCAGTCCCATCAAACCTGTCCACGTGGAGTGGTTTAAAATTATTATTATTATATAGAAAACTGTATGTTTGATTTATGGGAAAAAAGTGTAAGAAGAGAAAAATAAGGAAGGAAAAGGAATAGAAAATATATAAATGATTTTTTTTTTCAAATTGTATGATAAGAAAGAATAAAAGATAAGAAAATTAGTATGTCTCTCTGTTTAGTTGTATAGAA
>NC_038250.2:44406048-44407662 GCF_000004515.6 Glycine max
TTCCTGCTTCGACATTTTGGGAAACAAACACTAACAACTAATAAGGATCAACTACTTACGGAACTCCATTGGTACTAATTTCACTGAAACCACATTTTAATTATGTTGAAATGAGATTTGAGCAGTGTAACTTTTGGTGGTTGATTTTCCAATTTGCAACTGGAAACGTAATAGGAGAGAGAACTTTGCTATGCATAACTCTGTTGATTGCATATAGTCAATCATTCAGTCTCATCATTCAGCATCACCCTCCTGCCCCTATCCCGCCAGCTCCAAAGGCGGGACTGCCCACGTAGGCATGTCCCGCCAGGAGAAATGGCGGTATGCACTGAGAACGTTTTCTCACTCCTACTTAGTCTATCCCGCTAGGAGGAATGGCGATACCCCTGCCTGTCCCGCTATTGCGACTAGCGGTACCCACTATCCCGCCATTGCCACTGGCGGTTCATGCTTCCCGCCAGTGTCAATGGCGGCACCCACGTAAGAAAAAGACTCCCTCTGCAATTTGTTATAAATGAGATCCCCTTCCGTAAATTGTTTCTAAAAGAACTCCTGTACAGTAAATTTGCCGTTAGTTGTAACGTATCAAAAACAAAAAAATTCATCAGGGTGGTTGTCCTTGGACCCCACATTCTTGTAGGCCTATGAATGCATTTTGATATGGTGGTGAATGAACTGAAGCGTGGCACTATTGTAGTATTAGGAAGACAACACCACATACCACATAGGGTTGGGTACCCCCAACTCTCGTGACCAGTGTCACACATCCATTCATTATTCACCAACTAGGGTTCCATGTTAAGAAATATGGACACTCCACTTCCTTATTATGTCCGATATCTCACACAATACTGACATGACATTGATACCAATATCTAAATTAAATTTAATGTGTTTGACGGATGTTCAGATATCCATGTGATTGTCGGTATTTTATAGGTTCCATGTGGTGTTGGTCATTCCGACCTTCTCTTAGGTTTTCTATGTACCTGACTTTGCCAAGCCCACTTACCATTATCCTTACCACTATAAAAAGTCTGTTCTTACCAACCGCACTGTCAACGGTACACGAACGATCATGCACCCTGTCTTCACCAGGACAAGCAAATACGTGCCGCTTAGTTCATTCGACAACTCTTTCAAATTGGTCATGACTCATATATACTGTCGACATACGTACATTAACTCATTCTTAAAATTATTTAGTTTAATTTCTGAAATATAAAAAACACACTTATTTAATACGTACTTATTAATGTTTTTAACCAATGACCATAAAATGCTTATTAATTAAAAGACCTTTAAAATTGAATTGAACAAATTTAATAATTTGTCAATATCACTTCTAAGAATTGATTGATATTATATAAATAAAAGTGAAAACTATTTATTGTTTTTTTAAAAAATATTACATCATAGAATAAAACTTATTTATAACGTTCTTTTTTAAGTAACTAAAAGTAATCAATAAAATATATTTAATATTCCTAAATATTAACTTAAAGATTAATGTTAAATAAATTATAAATTAAATATCTCTATAACATTTTTTTTTTTACAGCACGCGTACGAATTAGGCAGCAGCAGCTGACTGCCTCTCGCAACCTTTTGTGT
>NC_038250.2:44407815-44411112 GCF_000004515.6 Glycine max
TTTGGATCTTTACCGATCGAATGACTATGTGCGATGGAAGATATTAATTTTTTTTAACCGAGTATAGATAGAAGAACCAATTAAAAAAACCATGCTCGTTAACAAAATCATTTGAAACTAGAGAATCTTTTGTTTTTCTTGAAAAAGGAAAAGCCAACACATAGAATATCACAATAATTTTATGTAATTTGGAACGTGGAAAAAATGAAAGAGAAAATTAATGAGATGTCGTAACTATGCATGAATTTTTTTGTTCAAGTCAGCGTAGAAATTAGGTGAGAAAAAGTAGTTAAATGATGAATTTATTGCTTATTTCAATTATATTTTACTAAATTTAAAAGTTTTAACTATCTGAATAATTATATTTTTTATTTTTCTAAACTAAATAGTTTAAATAACATTTTTTCCCGCTTCCAAACTAATGCTAAAGTATAAGGAAATTAATTTAAAACTCGAATACTGAAGAACCTTTCGCGGAAATCAAGGGAACCACCAACATTGTGATGCGGGGAGCAAGTGTACCTTCCTTTACAGTTGACAATACACCATTGAATGAACTTTGGGTCAGGAAAGAAAATTAGTTATACGTAGTTTGGGAGGGTAAGTGATCATCGACGTCTTATGTAATTAGCAATATTTATATATATATAGCGTACAAATCTCATCAAACATAGACAAAATTTGAGAAAAAAGAATTTAATTTTTATGAATTAACAGTGTAACGATTTTTACATATTCAACTAATAAAATTGTTTTAATTATAACTTTTAAAATAATTATTATAAAAACTAATAATTTTTTCTTTCATAGTATAAAATATAATTAGATAATATCATAAAAAATTATATTTTCAATACATTCTTTATGAGAAATCAGTGGCCAAATTATATGACCTGTTCGGTATAGATTGTTTGTGTGAAAATGATTATTTTTTAATTTTTCTAAATTAAATATGACTAAAATATGCTTGAGTTTCATGTAAAATTTAAGAAATATTAATTTCATTCTCATAAAATTTTTGCATTAATTTAATTTATGTAAAAATAAAACATATTTTTATTGGCCATCAATGGTAATTTTGTCAGACACTAATCTAAAATGACTAGTAGACTTGCACGTGTAATTTGATTACAAGTGAATTAAACAAATTATGACGAATAAATTTCTTAAAATGAATTAAATAATTTCTGACAATTAAAACTCTCCAAAAATTGTCATTTTTCATCTCTTCTTTGACGATTTTCTCGCATTTCTAATGAGATTAAAGAGAAGATGAAATAATAATAAGTTCTGATGTTTTCTAAGTGTACTTGAGAAAACAGAAAGAAAAAATAATTAAGTCTATTAGTCACATCAAATTATTATCTAATGAAGTTACAACTAGAGACCAACAAAAATATATTTTATTTTTACAAAGATCAAATTAATACAAAATTTTTTATCAAGGCCAAATTCATATTTTTTAAATTTTAGAGGCATTCTTTCATATAATTGCTCTATTAATATAAATTAATACAACCTTCAACTTGGTGTGTTGGTGTGTCTTTAGTAGTGTAGCCTAAATCATTCAAACTCTAAATGATTCAATTCGTGCTACTTTTACTTAAGGTTTTTATTTTTTTTATCGACAAATGTTAGTTATTAATATAAACTTATTCTTCCTTTCTCTTACTTTTACGTCGAGTGAATCTTATATTTATTATGTACTTTCACCTAAGATTAGACATGTTACATGTAATTTTAGGTTTAACAAGTAACTCTTTTACTTTAAAAAGAGTTTTAATGTTTTGAAAAGTAACTCTTTCCATATATATTTGGAATTGAAATAAAAACAAAAAGTGTGGTTCAACTACTTAAGTTAGGTTGTTAACGGACAATTTTGTATGGTCAATCATGAAATATAGATATTGGATTTACGGAAACAGTTTCTCTGTAATGTTCTCCTTCTCAATTATATATTTCCTTGGCGAAGGTAGAAATTTCTACTCAAATCCCGAATCCTAGCTGGTGCCTTTTGGCTGCAATATTCATTAATTGGCTGATTATACATATATCAATGGTTCAATGGTTATGTGTAGAGGTTCATGCTAAAGTCTAAACTTTTCCTTATTCACTGATGCGGAAATAATCAAAGTTTGGCGTAGCTAGGCTTAAAGCAATATTTTAGATTTTTATCCATAAATATCAAAAAATTATAATAAAACAATTGCAAAACCAACAAATAGAACTATTTAAATAAATAAAAATAATTTATTATAATTATACTAATACATTTAAAATTTATTATTTGAGTTTTCAAGATGTAAGGTTACTTATTAAATTATTGCAACTAATTTTATTTAACATATTTTCAATACAAAATAGTAAGTTAAAAACTGACGAGATAATATAAATGAAGAGTGAATTAGATAATACAAATGAAGAGAAGAGTACATGAGACTAATCAGTAGTGGATAAAATAGACGAATAGATGAGACATTTTCAAAAGAGGAATAATTTAATATCTTAACTTAAAAAACTATTTAATTATTACTAACAACAGATATTATTTATCTAGCAATCATTAATATATTTTTAAATTTTTAAAATATTATTTAAGAGTTTAAAGCAACTAAAGACTTGATATTTACCTTAGGATTGGGCTGGTCGTGTAAATTGCACTAAGCAAAAACTATAGTCACAATGTACTATTCTACTTTTGCCATTAAACTAGAATTTTCAAAAGATTATTGTCCCAATGCAATCCATCATTTCAATGTATTGCAGGGGACCACGATACATGATACATGTACACACCCACGGTAGAACCATCACTACACCATACGCGACCCATTGGCATTCAGACTGTTCAGTGAATCTCCCAAGAAATGCAACCAATGAAATTTTGGTCGACAATGTCCAAAGGTTGCTCCACACAATACCTGACATTTATGGTTTAGATCATAGTATTTATCAGCATTCAACGGTAGCACTTCAAAATTCAGGGAAGAGGTTTATTGTCCACATGAATACTTTTCCAACCTTCTCTATTTACTTGTATAATTGAGTCACGGGAATATTAGGATCCAAGGAAGAAAACACTTAGGAATATATAAATAATACTTCATTTCTCTTTGAAATAATAAAAGTTTCTTTTTTTTTAAAATATAAATAAATCTTAATATTTATATTTTATTTAATGGTATTCTTCAAAATATCATTCATTTAATTAGGTCAAAGATTTCTTCTATTTTCTCAAGACTAAATTATAATTTTGGTCTCATTATAATTTTAAAATATATGATTAGTAACTTTTGT
>NC_038250.2:44411212-44446596 GCF_000004515.6 Glycine max
CATTATAATTTTAAATATATGATTAGTAACTTTGTTTCTAAATTAAGACATTAATTTGATAAGAGTTAAACTCATAACTTTTTATTTAAACATAAATAAATAAACAACTAAGACACTTTTTTTTAATCAGTTTTATAAACACTATTTTATATGTATAATTAGTGAAGAGTTATTAAAAAAATAATATATAAATATTTTTTTTATTTTGAATAATTTACATATTTTTATTTTTATTTTAATAATTTTTATTTTTCATATATAAATTATTTTGTAAATTTATTTTAATATACAGATTAATTTTAATTTACTATAATTATATAAATTAATATAATTACATCAATCAATTAATATGTAAATGACACAAACTACGTAAATTTATTTTAATATATAAATTATTTTATTCTAATTATATAAATTAATAAAATTTTAATATTTAATTTTTTAAGAAACTTACTTGTTAATATTTTTGTTTTAGTTATAATTTTTTTAATAAATAATTTTTTTAAAATCAATTATATAATCAAGAAAATTACAAAAATTAATATGTAAATTATTTATGTAATTTATAAAAAGTATGCACATTATATATATATATATATATAAATAATAAAAAAATATTAATTTAATTATAAAAGGTAATAATTTTTAATTTTTAATTTATTTAAAAATTATTTAAATTTATATAATTTGTATAAATAACATAAAATAATTTTTTAAAATAAAATATATATATTTTATATATATTTTTAAATTATAATAAAATAAGAACAAAATTTTATTAATTTATATTAAAATAAAATTTTATAATAAAATAATATATGTAAAATTAAATATTAAATATTTTTATTTTAATTTATAAATTTTATAATCCAAAAAAAATAATAATTCTTTAACTAATGATGCATATAGAATAATATTTATAAAATTAACTAAATAAAATAAATGTCTCAGAAATTTACTGCTTTTGCTTTAAATAAAATATCGGAGTTGAACTCCTAAAAAGAATACGTAGTTAGCTAGGAGAAAATTTTGCATTGTACTATTTTGAGTGTCTACAGGTTGGAATCCTAACAATATCTGTCTACATGTTGCCAAGAAAGTTAATTAGTGGAAATTTATTAATCCGCGTTTCCAGTTTCATAGTGGGGCAAATTTCTTTTCTGCTATCAATTTCATTTATTTTGTGTGTCCCTTGTCAAAGCAATTTAGTAAGTAGTAATTAATGAATAAAAGAGGGTATTAATTCTCAACTTTTTCCTTTCGTTTGGTACCCATGAACAAAACCTAGACTTTATCTGTCAATGTTTATTGATGATCATCTTTGTTCCATTTATTCCCAGCCATCCAAAAATGAGCCTTACTATTATTACTACTACGTTTTTATTTTTAATTTTTTTTTGTTAATATAACTTCATTATCATTTCCATTTCATACATTATAAAAGTCTAAAATAATTAAAAACTATATAAAAATAAAGATATTATTAAAATTAATATACTAGTAATAGTTAAGGAGATGAAACTTAATTAGATATAATTTTATGTGTTTTTATATTGTTTTCTAGTTAAAATTAGAATTCCACTTTTGGTGATGATGACCTCTTTTACACGAGTTATATGTTGACATGAAATTTTAATTGAAAAATGACACTAAAAAAATTTATGATGTTACGATTAAATTTTATCCTAATTAATATTATTTTCAACATATAAAAATACAGGTATATGTAATTGGAATAAAAAAAATATTTTAAAAGTTGACAAAGAAAAAGAAACAAAGACAGTAATTAATCAGCATAAATAATTCTATTTAAGTTGAAAAACATGTTCAATGATGTAGGGCTTATTTTGTTGGTGAATTTTTGTTTTCATATAAAATATTTGAATACTTAACCCTTCTCAAGAAAGATCAATATGAATCACTTAAACTATTTACAATTTACCAACAAATATCATATTTTATTAAAGAGTTATGTTATATTTTTCTAAAATATCGTTATAATAATTTTTAATATTTAGTAATTAACAAAATGATCGGATGGATGAATTAAAAGGTTTAAAATTAATTAGTTTTTAGTCAAAATGGTACTAAATCATAGTAGCAACTAGCAACGGCGGATGAGAACGATACATCGTGCCAGACTGCCAACTAACACAGATTCAGACTCTCATCTCATTCCTAGGAAATGCCTACCCCAGTCATATACGTCCAATTAATTTTTAAAATTACAAATATTAATCAATTTAATTATAAAATATCATTTCCATTTTTTAAATTATTAAATATTACTTATTTTTATTGTGATATTTTTTTTTAACTAAAACAATCGTTATTTTATAATTTCAAGGATTAAAACAATTACCCTTCATAATTTTAAGAATTTTATTGATGCATTAGCCTTGGTAGAATCTTGTAAAATGAGGGGCGGACACTTATATCATACTTGATATTTAGAAAGATAAATAAATAAGAGAAAAATAAATATAGATATAACAGGTGTTATGGCATGATAAGAAAATTTTGATATCTTGAAAAGTTAGAATCTAATTTTTGTGAAGAAATACTGTAAGCATTTAAAACTTTGATAAGAAGTGAATTTTTAAATCTCAAAAAGTAAGTCTTTGATTTTCAGATAGGAATAACTTGACACCCAAAACACGTGATAAAGGTGGATATATGTACTCATAGAGTTAGTGCGTAAATAGTTTGTACATTGATAAAATTAATTTTAAATATGATTAATTTTGTAAAATTAATTTTAATTAAAATTAATTTTAAAGTGATATAATTTGTATTTAGATGTTTTATTATAAAATTAAGTTAAAAGTAAAATTTATGTATAAATTTTTATTCAATATAATGCAAAAACTATTAAAATTATTTCAATCCATTATTAATTTTGGAATTGTAATTAATTTTAAATTTTTTACTTGAAAATATATTCAAAATTAATTATAAATTAAGAATTAATTTCTGAATGTGAAACCAAATACACACTTACTCTTTAGATCTTAAATTGAGGATCCCTAAACACTAAAAACATATGATAAGAGAGATAGTACTGTCTATAAACCAAGACCCTTTGCTATCTCTGTAGAAGGATGCTGTAGAAATCTCTGACATTGATCACTCACTCTCACTCTCTCTTCGACTATTATTGTAATAACTAATGGTTGAGATTTTGTAGGATGGTGGCTGTAGTGAAATTTAACTAGAGCAGATCCAAATTATAGTGTTTATTTCTGTTGTGTTAGAATAACTTGAGTTTGACTGCGACTTAAAATGAAAAGTTAATTAAAAGGAGGAGTAACTTATATAGGAGAAGTTAAAAGGAGTAACTTCATGTTTCAGCATTGTTTACCTACGGCGGCTATGATACGAGACCAGACAAACACAGAAAAAAATGATAGTAGTATGTGTTAACTGTTAAGGAGATATTTGTGACTGAAAAGTGTTGGTGTATCATTTATCTACAATCTTTATACAACCATTAATAAATTATACATATGGCAATAGATATATATTGCACATATCCGTTTAAGAGACATTTCTAATAGAGAAGAGTTCATGTATTATTACTCAAAAATCTCTACCAAATCATTAATTAATCAATTATTACATGGCAATAGAAGTGGAAGATGAACCATGCACATAGAGGGTATATATTAGCATCTGAAAGAGACAGTAGTACTTCCTCTAACTAAAAATACACGGTTTCCATTAATTAACATTAAACAAAACCATATCCAAAATCACACTCGATCTTCCTCACACACACTACTCCAAAATGATATAAACACTACCCCTTCTCAAACTCTCAAATACTCATCGCCAATGGCTCTTTCACACCAATTTTCCTATCTCCTCTTCCTCCTTCTAATTCTCTTATCTTCTCTCCCAAACATTTCCCAAGCCACCTCTCGTGCCCCAAATCGCATGTTAGCTTTGGTTCAAAAACAACCACTTGTCCTAAAATACCACAAAGGTCCCCTTCTTAAGGGCAACATTACGCTCCATTTGCTATGGTACGGTACATTCACCCCCACGCAACGCTCTATAGTCATCGACTTCCTCGAATCCCTAACCTCCACGTCATCACCTGAATCCCCTTCAGTTTCCACGTGGTGGAAAACCACCGAGAGCTACAGGGGAGGCCCCTGCACCCTCGTCGTAGGGAACCAAATCCTCGACGAGAATTACTCCCTCGGAAAATCACTCAAAAACGACAACCTCGTAGCTCTCGCGTCGAATCCGAAACTAAATTCGGCGCCCGGGGATCGCGTCGTCCACGTCATCCTCACCGCTGCTGACGTGGCGGTGGAGGACTTCTGCATGAACCAGTGTGGGACCCACGGCAGGGGCAAGAACGGAAATTCCGAAAAGATCGCGTACGCGTGGGTGGGGAATTCAGTTACGCAGTGTCCGGGGCAGTGCGCGTGGCCGTTCCACCAACCATTATACGGTCCCCAAACGCCGCCGTTAGTGGCGCCTAACGGCGATGTTGGGGTTGACGGAATGGTGATAAATTTAGCGACGGTTTTGGCTGGGGCTGTTACGAATCCGTTTGAGGACGGTTACTACCAGGGGCCGGCGAGTGCGCCGCTTGAGGCGGTGTCGGCGTGCACCGGGATTTTCGGGAAGGGGGCGTATCCAGGCTACGCCGGGGACGTTCTGGCGGAGAACGCGACGGGGGTGAGCTACAACGCGGTGGGGATGCGCGGCCGGAAGTTCCTTCTGCCGGCGATGTGGGACCCACTCACCTCCACCTGCAAGACACTCGTGTGAGATGAATGTAAAGTGTAAAAAATTAAAAAAAAAGTGACGATAGAATGTGGGTTTGTGTGCGTGTGAGAGAAGAGAGAAATTTGCAAGTTGTGTCTAAGAGAGAGATTTGCAAGTTTGCCTCGGACAGTCATTTTTTTTGTATTTTATTGTAATGTTAGTTTATGTGTGGTAATAAGTAATAAATAATAATAGATAATTTGGATACTCTTTTTTGGAAAAAAAATATGTATGAATAATAAGAGATTAATTCTCATAATCTCATTATAAAGTTTTTTTTATAATAATTATAAAATCAGTGAATTTTGTTTTTAATTCTTGTAATTTTTTATTTTCTAAAATTTGAAATCATTATTTTAGGTCTTTGTGGGTGATTTTTTATATTTTAGATGGCATAATTTTTTTTAAAAAAAAATTCAATCCTCAAAAGTCTAATATAAATATATTTTTTACAAAAAATTATTTATTTTAGGAAAATAAATAACTTTTATTTTAATTAAGAATCCAGAATTTTTCTATAAAAAAATATATTACATGTTTTCGTGGTATTTTAGACACTAATGGGTGTTGACACTTGTCTCTTAATCTTCCAATAAAGATAAGCAGTTAATAAATATCATATGACAATAAGAATTAAAAATAATGGCTTTATATTTTGAAGAATAAAAATTAAAAAGAAATTATAAGAACCAAAATAAAAATTTGTTCATTTTATGAGACTACAAACATACTACATTTCAGCCAAAAATTTTAAGCTATTAACTTATTAGAGTATATTTTATCTAAGATATTTAATATAAAGTTCAACAATATTAATTTTATTTTACATTACATGTAATATATTCTAACACCACAAAAAAAGTTACCTATACCGACATACATTTATAGTGATACATAATTTACGGTAAGTATAATATCTACGCACATATACTAGATGTAGGTAAAACCCTTCCCTTTCATTATATTTTTCTTTTAATTCTAGTAAAAGTGTAAAGGTTCATAATCGCTTGTGCACTCTAGCTGTCTCTTCGTTCCTCTGCTTCCCTTCGTTCCCCTCTTGTTTCGTCACTCTCGCGTTCTACTCTCATCGCATCATTCTCTCTCGCATGCACATTCATATTATGCTTTTCAATTAGGTAAACAACAATTATTTTTGGTAGTACTGATTGTATTTTTGGTCGAGTTTGAGTTGGATTTAAGCTCGATCTGATCATCAACAATGTAAAATTAAAGTTTTAATCATGAATTTCATGTTTCACCAAACTGTTTATTCGCTTGTCTTTTGAAGTATTTGATTTTGATGTTAATTTTAGTGATTAATCTAGAATCACATTGTAGTAGCAATTAGCTTTTTTGTGTTTGCTTGATTCTATGGTGACGATTGTGATAACATATATGGTTTGCATGATCTTTGGCGTGTTTTCTGTTATATTTTTCTAGAATCACAATGTAGCTTCTGCTTCTTTCAATTTGCTATTGAAGTTTATTATAATTTCCTTAGTCTGGTTGTTTCAGAGCAATCATGGCAACAACTAGGGTTTTTGTTGTAAGTGGCAACATAGTGTTCATGTATTTTTCTTACATAGTTCATGATGGTTGTTTTTTTTATAATACTTGTTGTTATGATGTAGCAGTAGGTTGTATTTGTAAATAAAGCAATATCATTACCAAAAAAGGAGCAAAAGTGCAAGTAAGCATTGTCGTTTACATTCTATATATCTAGATTGATTTGGTATTTTGTTTTGTGCAGTTGTTGTTTTAGTTCATCCTACAAGGCTTTTATATTAAATATATTTACATTTTTTGCTCTTAAACAAATATTTCTTTGATTTTAAAATATCTAATTGTTTTATCTATATTGAGGTTAACATGAGGGGAAAAACAAGAAACCTTTGCTAATTAAAAAAATATCCTAAATTTACATTAGTTGAAGCTGGAAATTAATCATTCTTTATGCTTGTTGACTAGTATTATTGATCTATTACAGGTTATAACACAAATTGTTTTGTAGATTATGGGCAGGTCTTACCAATTTCCTTTGATTTGCATGATAATGATAGATGATCTTGTCACCTAATGGATCACGTATGTATTTTTAATATGATTTTATTGTAATATACAACTATGGAATTGCCTAGTTATTGTTTACTCTTAAGGTGTGCAATGTTCTTGCTTGGCAAATCTTTTATAATTTTTTGTGCATCACTTGCTTAGGATTTTAGTTAGCTATCAGATATTTTGTGTTTCTTGTGAGTTATAGCTCCAATATATGTGATCAAGATTTATGTTTTTTTGTCTAGGACACATTCATCCTCTGCTAAAGTTCTTATATTGAAATAGACATTAATAATGCAATATTTTACTGAGCATGACTTTGAGTTGAGAAGCAGTGGCTCCTCTATTCTGTTTATAGTTATATCAACAGGAAGAGCCTTCAGGGTTTCTAAGCTTAAATAAAGTCATGAGCCTAGACAAGTCTCTTTCTATAGTATTTAAACTCAAATCTTTAAATTTTGTGTCATTATTCTCTTGACGTTTGTTCATTCTCTATCTATAATGTTATTTTAATTATGAAATGTAGTTTAGAAGTTGATTTGAATAAAAAACTCAGCTCCTGTAAATCATAATGTACCCAAGTAAATTGAGGTAAAGTGATCTAAGATATTTTTCTTTTCTCTTGATATTCCCCTAATTATTATATCTCATGGATTTAATGATTTATTATATATTTTCAATATTGTTATATTCTTAACGTATTGAGTTCTATCTTGGAAATAAAAAAGGTACATAATACCTTATATTGTTTCTCCACATGATTCATTTCACTTTTCTTCAGCTGAAATGATCAGGTGAAGTAATAAGGTAAGATATAAATCGACACCAATTCCCTGTTAGAAAGGAAAATGGGAGAGAGCTACCAAGATGCAAATGAGCGTAAGTAATGTTTCACTATTTCATGTTAACTCTCTAACATTAAGATCTAGCATTGTACTTATTTACTAGATATATTTTCCAACTTAAATAACCTAGGAGAAATTAATATTTACTACTGTAAGACACTGAACTCAATCAACGGTATACTTTTGAACCAAAAAACAAAAACTTGATAATCTATGTACCTATAATAATATATAGAAGTTGATTTTACTATTCAATGATCTGATTTAGACTAGTTATACTACTATAGGATATGATGTTCTGGTTATTTTTTCTTCCTTGTTAAGAGATCATGTGAATATTTTCCTTCTTCATTGTGACATTGATCAAATATCTTTTACTTGATGATTTTTATTGTTGGTTTTTAAAGTTTAGTTGAAGTGGTTTGAATGGTTAATTTTATGTTCCTTGTATTGGGAGAAGGTTTTCTACTTCCCCAGGGTCACTTGAAGCAGGTTCAATCTTCTTTGTCATTTTTCTATGATCCTTCCTTCTTTATTTTACTACCTATTATTGTCGTCTTATCTTTGTTGTTCTAAATTCTTCTAATTCCTTTTTGTAGGGATCTTTTATGTGAACTATAGAGTGAAAATGGTAACTTCCAAGGTGGTCATGTATTATTACATTTAATTGTATTAGTGTAAATGAAACTTAGTGTTTTAAATCTCTATCAGTTTAGGTAGTGTGTTTCTTTTCTCTTTGGATGATAAACAGATCTTTAATAATCTTGGTGTGTTTTGAACAAATTATGATCACGAAATGGATTATCAAGGGCCACTTTTAGTTATTAATCTTATTGTTTAGTGTGTAGATAGCTTAAGAATATGTTCTTAATGTCATTGGCAGGTTAAGTAATGAATTGAGTTTGCAGAAAATCAATTGTTATAGAAGTAAAATAATTTAGCATTATTTTTGTAAAATTAGATTTGTCATATAATTTATCATAAAATTAGTTTATGCATGCAATACAGTAATAAAATATAATCAAGCGATGGGAATGGGAGACCCAACCAGTAATAAAATATAATGTATCAAATTTCAGTGGAGAAAAAAAGGTCTACATGCTACAGTGTCAGGGCATACTGTGGGCATATGTTAATAAACTAATTCCCCACAATTGTTATAAAGTATAGATATAGGCTATAGTGATATTTGTATGTGTGACTTAATTTCATTCAAAACCTACACTAAAATTGTGTGTGGGTAAATGTCTAATATACCTATACCCACAGATAATGTACATATAGTGACATTTTTGTGGGTCACTAATAGTGACATTTCTTGTAGTGTAATTAAATTTAAATAACTAATTTGTATTCTGTCTGAAAGTATGTTTATAGTTTAAACCTTATTTATAAAATCTAAATATTTTGAAATGGTTAGACATGTTTTCAATTATGCGGAAAAAAAAAACTTTTTAACTAGTTTTCTTATATCTATAGAAATCGATGACAATGTCAAGAGATTTACAATAATTTAGACATCCTTACTCAATTAATTGAGTTAGATTCTCATGACACCTCCTAACTAGTTTTCATTTACATTTGGATTGTTTTTTGGGTTGATTATAAATTGGAATACTTTGAATTGTTGAGGAGCTTACTTTACTTTTGTTGGTGGTATATATCTATATAGTATTTAAATTTTGATCATCATATCCTATTGTTCATAAAGAAACTTTTCAAGCTGAATAAGGCACATCATTGATCAACATATCTCTTTTGTCATTATTCCTTCCTTAAGTATTTTTTTACTGGAAAATATTTATATCATCTCATTGGTCACTAACTGTTCAACACTAGCAATGGCATGATTACAAATATAGAGAGAGATGGGCAACACCATTGACTTGTCTCTAGCAAAACCCATGCTTGAATTGAAATTGAGATACTAATGCAAGCTCTTCCCATTTGGATCAGATATAATCATATCCGAAAGAGATTAACAATAAATTTTTTCAAAATAAACTATTTGTTCCTTTATTAGAGGTGTTCCAAAAATGTCTAGATCAAGTAAATAGCTCCACAAATGAATATATCATATTGGATTGGAAACAATGGCATAAGATGGAATAGTCACTAACGTTCTCCTACGCTTTTGAACTAAGTGGCCCAACTCAAAGTTATCCATGGCTTTATTATTGATCTTTATTCACTGTGACTTCAATGTCAGTTTCAAAAGTTACATTTTGAAACACCATAGCTTCCTCAAGCGCCCATGCTTCTCCTTCTGCAACCTTTAAACAAGGGTGTCTAAAATTAGTTCTAATAGCCATAATGTTACCTTGATGGTCTTGAAGACAAATCCCGGCTCCATTAAGATTCAGATGCTCTCTAAAAGACGTGTCCACATTGCATTTTATACAACCTAGTAGAGGAAGAATCCAATGGTCACTGTTGTACTCATCAGTCTTTTTCCCTACTTTCCTATGCACCTCCCTTGCTTAAATCCACTCTTGGAAGAAATTATCTGCATTATAAACCATTGTTAAATCTGTCACAACTTTATTACTCCACAACTTATCATTTCTTCTCTTCCAGACATTCCATAGCATCATAGCTACTAATTTCCTTTGCTACACTGACACAACAAAGCAACCTGGAAATAAATCCAGAGCACAAATCCACTTCACATATCAGGTCTTCAACCACTTGATGTAGCTGGATTTTTTCCCAATAGCTCCAGTTCACCGAGTAAGTCACAAACGTGTGGAACGAGTTTTCTATTTGCTACTCACAAAGAGGGCATTCTAGTGTACAGTCTACAACATGTGTTCTTAGGTTAGCCTTTCTAGGTAAGCACTCCTTACAAAGTCTCCACAAAAATAGTTTCACACGAGGTGGATCCTCCAATTTCCAAATCCACTGCCAATCTCCATCATTGTTCACGTTGTCGTCATCTATAAACCAGTGCATAATAAAGTGGTATGCACTTTTAATTAACCATATAATTTTCACTGTTAGCGAATCTCCAAACTCTCTCATCCATTGTATAAGGATCTATGATTGGAAACCTCAATATTGCATTAGCATCCCGAGGACAAAACAACTGATGAATAAGGCTAGGATTCCAACTTCCACTCAAGGCATCAATAATACGAGTTTCTAGATAAAGATTGCTCTCTAACCTCAGCCAGGGTTCATTCCACACCCTAATTTCAGCACCACTACCCACTTTCCATCTAAAGCCTTCTTTAATAATCATTTTAGCATAAAAAATGCTTCGCCAAGTATATGATAGGTTATGTCCTAGAGTCACACCCATGAAGTCCCTTATTGGAAAATATTTAGCTTTGAAGACTCGAGCTAGCAAAACATTTGGCATGGAACTAATTCTCCAAGCCTCCTTCCCTAACATGGCCAAATTGAAAGCGAACTGATTTTTGAATCCCAAGCCTGCTTTGAAGACCCATGAAGTCCCACTTCAACAAATGAATTCCCTTCACTCCTCTCGTACTCTTCCCCCACCAAAAATAATTCACCGTCTTTTGAATCTCATCCCCAGTAGATTGTGGTTTTTGGAAAATGCTCATACAATAAGTAGGGATAGATTGCACCATTGATTTTATAAGGACTTCTATTCTCGCCATTGATAACATCCTCCCACTCCCAGAGCTGATTTTTTGCAACACCCTATCTTTAATAAAGTTAAAGTTAGCCCTTTTACTTCTACCCACCACTGCAGGGAAGCCCAAGTATCTTCCTCCACCTTCTTCCTTAAGTATTAACAAATAGATTTTTTATTTTTTTTTACAAATACATGTTTAACAAGTGTTTGATTTAATTTGTTTTAAAGAGAGTCATTTATAGTATGTCAATTTTTGTTATAATTTTTTTTAGATGTCTTGAAAAAAAATTATAGAAGTTTGTTTGCAAACCTATAATTAATGAAACATTTCCAGCATCACGTTGAAAGGAAAATCCCGAGGTCGTAAATATTGAAACAAATGTTAAAAATGTAAATATAAGTAAAAACATTACTCTCTTCATTTCAATTTGACTAATGTTTTAGCATTAAGTAAAAGTTTTATAATGATTGATGTTTTCAGTTTTCAATGAGATACTAAAATATTTAGTGATTTTTTCCCCCCTTAATCTCCCTTCTTCCTCACTACCACCATCTCTCCTCTAACTTCGACCATTGTCAAGGATGAATTTACGAAGGGTAGCCATGACCTTGGCATGTGGATTTTGATAGACTACCTTTATTGCAATTTCCTTTCTCAATTATATTTTTTTTCTTTCACAATACTCAAATTTGAGACTTTGTTTAAAGAATTTGAGTTTAATTTCACCCGAACAAACGACATATTGACATATTATGAATAGTATTATAAAAATTGTCTAATCATTGTTATGTGTCAACTAGACAACTTTTTGAGTTTCTTTTTTACTTTTTGTTTTGGGTTGACTTCTCAGTTCCCTAATTGCGTCATCTTGCCATCCCACCACCACCGCACCGTGCAATCCCACCCTCGTCCACTACCACTGCGTGCAACCCCACCCCCATCTACCACCACCACATGTGACCTCACCCCCACCCTCCAACACTGTGATGCGAAGGTCGCAGAGGCCATTGATCTGGCTGCAAAGGTCACAAAGCAGGCGACCCCTCCCCCATCCTCCCTTTGCACATCTCTCTGTCAACGCCCACCACACGGCAACTAGATCTATGCCTCATCGCCATCGACTAGCCATGGTTTGTGTTATGTGTTTCTTTTTTTGTGTGAGAATATGGGGCGAGGAGAGAATAAATTTAGGGAGTGAGAGGGACGAGAACCAAGTAGATCTAACGAAAATAGGATTTTGTTGATAAAATTATAAACGAAATTGTATTTCCGTTACACACTTAGGGGGGTGGGGGATAAAACTATGGAAGAACAATTCCATTGTACATTGGAATTGTATTTTCGTTGTTTTACTATTTTTCATCCCTCGTGTGTGCAACATAAATATAATTTCATTATATAGTATACAATGGAAACATATTTTCATTGGCTTACTTTTCTTTCACCCCTCAGGTGTGTAAAAGAACTATGATTCCATTGTATAAGTCTATAACACCATTGTATTTCTACGAGAAGGATAATTTTTGAATTACAGAGAAACCCACTCACGTGGATAGTGTCAATACCATTTCTGGTAGTGCCAATAGCAGCTTTGAATTGTTAAGTAAAGAAGAAAAAAATGTAGAAAAACCCAAATTCTAGTAAGATTTTTTATGTAACGAGAATCAGAGGATGTAAATATCGGGTTTTAGTTTTTTTGTCGTTATCTAAGGCTAAGTATCCCAAATATTTTGTTTTTCTCCGACGGCCCACATGCAGATTTTTCTTTTGTCTTAAGGCCCACTTGCTTCGAATCCAGCTCCATAAAAATATAATGAATTTATTTAACAGATAAGCTGCTTCCATCCTTCTACATAAGCCTGTTATTTGGGCTCCTAAATTGTTACGGCTTCTATTGCCCGGCCTATTCTGTTGCTACCCGACTAGATTTTGATCAATTTATAATTATTATTTTTTGGTATGGATCAGTTTATAAATTGATACTACACAATTTAAATTTGTTTAAAATATTTTATTAAACTAATAAAATCTTAGGTTAACTCAATAATGCAAATATCACGTAATCAAAATTTGAATTTTTTACTTCGATACTAATTAAGGTTAGCTATTAGACACAAATACACCGAGTACTTATAAAAAAATGTCTGTAACGGATCACAAGGGTTTCATTCGTTAAATGAGTTGGAATATAAGTTTCAATAATAATATTATCAAACACATTCGTTAAGTTAGTTTAATTTTCAACTTTAATTTCAGTTAACTTTTCCGTTTTTAACTAACTGCTAATTTTATCAAACATAATTTATATCCACGCCCATAAAATTACAAATTTGTTATATCATGTAGTATTATATTTTTAATTTGTTTTGTTTTGTTAGTTTTTCATAATTCATTTTAATACAAAAATAATATTTTTATGTTGCAAGGTTGTAAAATTGAAGACACAATGAATGTTTTGTTGACTTAAATATATATGTCTGTTTCTAATAACTATAATATATATGTTTCCTATCAACATTTTCTTGTGATTTTAGTACCTATAAAATTTTATTTGAAAATTTTCAGTTCGTATTACTATTTATTGATGATGTACAACTATCTATTTTAAAATAAGCCTGGTATATTTTTAATAATACGGACTAAAATAAATATCTTCTAATATTGATATCAAAAGTTTATAATTTTATAAGGATTAAAACTGTAAAATAGAATTTTATTGGAACCAAAATTATATTTTTTTTTTATAAAATTGAATATATTATGAAGATCTTTATTTCAAATCTATTTTGTTTAACTAAAATTTTACATACAAGTATGGATTTGAAAAAATAACAAAAGGAAAAAAAATAACCTCTTATTTTTTTAACAACCATAGTTAAGATTTTTGGTTTTTAAAATATTTTTACAAATTTTAATTCTTTGAATTGATTATAAGATTAATCATGAGACTCATAACCTCATTCTAAGAGTTTGTCACACACACACAACCTTCATTATCATTATCATCAAGATTTTAACTTCTATCTTCTCACAACCAGAAGGCCTAGTTTAAGACCCAATGGGGTAATATTTTCCCCCCGAACTTTATCTTTTTCCTTTTTTTTTATTTGGTGAACTTTCGAATTAATTTAGGGAATAATTTAACTCCAAAAAATATATATTACTTTACTGATTTTCATAGTCTCTCACCAAGGTTGGCATTTATACTAATTTTAAGTTGTTCTGATTCTCATTTTTTACTTGGGTTGATTCGATGCCCATTTGGCCATTTCTATACTATGAAAGTCTTTAAGTTCACGGAAGTTCCAGCTCTACCTAAATGGCAAAAAACTCTTCAATGGACTTTACTATAGACCAAGTCAACAGAATTTATCGTAAATGATCGAGGTACTATGACCTTTTATATATATTGATACATGTGAACCACGTAAAATGAATCCATAGGCCTGTTCATGCAGGACCGTGGCAAATTCAAAGTAATTTAGGCGGTTGTCTAAGGCCCCAAATTATTCGAGGCCTAATTTTTTTTTATATTATATATGAGAAAAAATGTTATACATTGATGGTGTAAATTTTTTTATATAATTATATTAAAGTAATTTAAATAGTAATATATAATTATATAACTGTAAAATTATTTTATAATGTTGATGCATAATCATCAAACTCATTATATATTACTATTTTTATTAGTAAGACTGTATTTTTAAAATTGTATCAATTGAACAATTGAAAACTTCAAACAAATATGGATTATAATGTTGTATTTCTCTTAAAAATATTTCAAGTTTTAGCAAGTATTATAATATTGAAAATCTAGATTTATTTTTATAAATAAAGATATTGCACAAAGTATAAAGAAAAGAAATTCCTATTTCACTAAAAAAATATTGGTTATTTTTTTTAAAAAAAGTATTATATATATATATATATATATATATATATATATAGTTTTTTAAAATGTTATTTGATAATACTTGTAATTATTGTTATTGTTGAAAGTAGTTCAAAATTTCTTTGATATTAACTATACTTAGTTGTACACAGCCTTACCCTTGCATATGCAAAGAGGCTGTTTCCGAATTTGAACCCATGATCAACAAGTCACCAAAGCACAGCTTTACCGCTGCACCAGGGCTCGCCCTCTTCTTTGATATTAACTATGTTAAAAGATAAATTAAATGTTTTTTTATGATTTTATATATTGATAGTAAAAGTTTAGAAACACTTAATTATATATATAACTTTGAATAGTAATTTTGTAATCGGTAAAAAAGAATGAACTTTGATCAATTATATTAAATTATCAGTCTTTAAATGTATTCGCCTTGAAACGTTTAGACACGGTCCTGTGTTCATGGGGATATACCACACAATTTCATGCCAAGGTTATAATGTTAATCTTTAATTAATCCAAAAGGAATTCTAGGTTTCATACTGGGCAGAGTTCTTAATTTTCTAACTCACTTTTATTTTCCATTTAATACTCAATGTAATTCCCCTTAAAGTATTATAAAATACGTAACCATAATATATCCATCTTTTGATTTAAGATAAAGCCACATTTTGAGTAAGTTTGCAACATCAGAGAAACCTTCATTTGACTCCATGTGACTCGCAGCTGATGAATCCAAAGCTTCGAAACCTATTACCTATACAATCCTATATATGTAGCATAAGCAAAGCATAATTCAAGCTAAGACCAAGAACAGCATTCCAAGATGACTCATGATAATATAGTATATGTTTAGACGAGCCTTAACGAAATTGATTTTGAAATAATGTGGTTAATGTTTGGATATTTTATTATAAAATTAAATTAAAAAAAATTATTACAAAATTTTAAATTTAACGCAAAGATTACTTAAATTTGTTTCAATTCAGAATCAATTCTGAATTTTTTTTCTAACGTAAAATAAAAAATTTAAAGTTATATTCAAAATCAATTATTGATTAAGAATTAATTCTCCCACACTAAATCAAACATGCACGTAGTTAACTTTGCTAATTGATATTCTTCTCATAAATCATTCGTAGAACCAATAGTTGGATTAGGACAGATAATCATTAGATCATGTAACTTAAAATTGGAGATTTTGGGGAAAGACTCACTTGCCCTCACTCTTCCCGTGGGTTCCTTCATGTGCTATTGATTTGTGGGTAAAATGACATAAGGAGGTTGTTTTAACAAACAATTTCCCTCAAAGGGTTTGTTTTGAAAGTATTTACGGAGAGAGTCTTTTTTAGGGTATTCCGCCACTAGGGTTGGCGGGTTCCTTCATGCAGTAAAGCAGCCAAAGGTTCCGCCATTGGAGATGGCGTAAAGCAGCAAAGTTTCCGCCATTGATGATGGCGTAAAGCACCAAGGCCATGCCATCAGCCCACCATCATCATCGTCATCCATCATCCATCCATTCATCCTGGTTTTGCCAGTCATATTGGCGAGATTGCTGCACACGTGGTCCATTGGCACTGAATCTGCCAGCTATGCTGGCGAGATAGCCTTGCATTGAATCCGCTAGCCATGCTGGCGAGGTAGCCTTCGTGCAGTGTGTTTCCAACGTGTTCCAGTGCATGCAGAGGTAGGTCAGTATAGGGTTTCATGCATGCTTTCTTATTGTTTCATAGGGCTCAGTATAGGGTTTGCAGGAAAAAAAATTCATCAGATATTTTGATAGGTTTAAGAACAACTTTAATTTTTTTTGAACGTAGGAACTCATCCTCTTCCCTTTCCTTTGCCTTTAAATAGGGCTTTGCAGCTACAATATCCACCATACACGCATTCTCTAGTATTGTGTTTTGAGTTTGAGTTAGAGTTTGTGGTGCTTGAAAAAAAATTTGTTGGTGGTGGTGGTGGTGGTGTTACTGAAAACTTCAATCAGGTATGATTTAAATTTTCATATTATTATTATTGAAATTTAACTGGTAATTATTTTAGTTAGTAATGATTTTAGTTAAGTTTTCCATCAGGTAATATAATTAGAATTTATATTTAATTTTTTGTAATTATTTTAGTTAGTAATTATATTTAAAATAAAAATAATAATTGAATTCAACAAAATATTAGATAGTATTAGGTAGATGTATTTAATTTTTTGAAGTATTTTATAGTGTAAAAATAATCTAATGTTAATTGTTATACATAGTAGTAGGTAGATGTATTTTAAAAAAAATAGATAATATTAGGTAGGTGTGTTTAATTTGTTGTAGTGTTAAAAAAATATTTATGTTTAAATTTTCGTAATTATTTATAGTGTAAAAATAAATTAATCTTATTTTTAAGTAGATAGTATTAGATAAATGCGTTTATAAAATACTATATGTGTTTAATTTTTTATACATATATCTAGTGTTAAAAAAATATTTGTGTTTAAATTTTCGTAATGTTATTTTTTATAAAAGAAATTATAGATAATATTAGGTAGGTGCATTAAAAAAATTAGTGTTTAAATTTTCGTAATTATTTCTAGTGTAAAAATAAATTAATGTTATTTGTTAAGTAGATAGTATTTGATAAGTGCGTTTATAAAATCTATGTTTAATTTTTTGTATTTATTTGTAGTGTAAAAATAAATTAATGTCATTTGTTATAAAAAAAAAGCATCGATAGTATTAGGTAGGTGCGTTTAAAGAATATTAGTTATGTGTAATCTTTCGTAATTATTTTTAGTGTAAAATTTGAATGAAATTTTTTGTCATGTTATAATTTTTTTTATTTTTTAATATTAATAGTAATTTTAGTTGAGATGTTGAAATTGTGAGTGTATTTTGACAAGCCTTAGGACGAGAATTTGATATTAATGTTATCTTTATTTAAATATATTTGAATATGAATAAGTAGGAAGACTTTTTTTCTTTAGAGGACAAGATTAAATTTTTAAACTACACATATATTTTGTGGTGCAGTATTAATGGCTTCTTCTTCATCATGTTTGTCAAATATTTCAATTAATTCTGGTCCTGTTGAGGGTGACGTGTTGTGGATGCAAGATAAGCATATTTCACAACATATTTGAAATAGGGAAGAAGATAGAAAACTACATGTTAGAAGAGTTGTCCCCACATATCAAGGTCAAGAAGAAATACCAGAAGAGATTATTCCTCTACTTTGTCAATCTGATTTTTACTGGATTATGAAGATGAGATATTTAAAAATAAGTGCGGCAGTAATCACTGCCTTGATAGAAAGATGGAGGCCGGAAACACATACTTTTCACATGAGATGCGGAGAGTGTACTATTACTCTTCAAGATGTCTCTGTTTTATTAGGTCTCTGTGTGGATGGGTCACCGTTAATTGGTCCAACAAACCTTAGTTGGGCTGATTTATGCGAAGAATTGTTAAGAGTCAGATCAGAAGAAGGTGAACTTCAAGGCAATATGATTAAATTAAGTTGGTTGACTCATCATTTTTCAAATTTAAATAACTATGGCGGTAATTTAGAACAGGTAGAAAGGTTTACCCGTGTATGGATCCTTTGATTTATTGGAGGTGTCTTATTTGTTGACAAAAGCAGTAACAAAGTTTCAGTAAGATACCTGCAATTTTTACGGGACTTTAGAGAGTGCAACACGTATTCATGGGGACCTGCTGTACTTGGTTATTTATATAGAGAGATGTGTAGTGCCACCGATTATAGAACTAAATCAATTGGAGGTATGTGCATCTTAATACAAATGTGGGCACGAGAACAATGTATAACTCTGACTCCAAGAAGAACTCCTCCCATAATAGAAAACAAACCACATGGACATATGTTAGTTGTTTAAAAAAATTAGATTTCATTTTAAAATAATTAATAATGTAAGTTATATTAATTTATGGTTTTTTTAGGTGACTGCGACGGGGAAATCAACATATTGGTAATGATGATTTGAAACTTTTTCGTCGCAAACTAGATATTATGAAACGACATGAGGTAAAAACATTTATATTTATTGGTTAAATAATAATTTGGCATTTCATATTTCATTGAAATTAATCAAAATTGGAACTATCTGTAGTTTGTCTAGGAGCCTTACTCAGCAACTGTTATGTTAGCGTTGCCTCCAATTTGTTTAGTTGGAAGTGTTGCGTGGTGCGCGGTGGTGCCACTAATTTGTTTCCAAAGTCATTGAGTGGCACCAACCTGATAAAGTTTTGAGACAATTTGGCATGCAACAACCAATTCCAAGTTCTCCTTCGCAACCATTTAATATTCATGGCATATCTTTGAGAGAAAAACATGAGGAAAACTGGGGGCAACTGTTAGGCCTAATGATCAATCAATGAAACTATCGGGATGATTTTAGGGTCGACGCTTATCCACGACAAGAAGGTCTACTGAGTTTTAACTCCGACTATATGGTGTGGTATAGGCGTAAAACAAAGATGTTTGTTGACCCTAAAAATGCAAACATGGCGGCACTGGTATTTTTTATTTTTTCTGTCATATTTAACTTCAAATAATTTATAAAATTTGAGTTCATGAATTTGAACGTGTAATAATTGCAGGTTGAAGTTGCAGAGACGCTACAGTACATGGTGTCACCACAAGGGAGAAATACATGGACAGTTGATGATCTAATGCCATATGTGGAAAAAATAACAATTTTATTCGAAGAGCAGGAGAGAATGACTGAACCTCTATCACATGGTCCAACCAGCAACAGAACGTGAATTTCCAACCCAACAGTTAAATATTCGCCAATCAAGTGTCGAAACTAAAGGCATAGATAGACAAAGGGAGACTGTTGAAGCCGAACCATATCTGTACACACAGATGGCAGAGCGTGGCCATGGAATGTATTACACACCACCAATATTTTCTCAGTATCCGTATCCATTTGAAGCTCATCAAAGTGATACTTCTGCAAGCGAACATTCATTAGGTGGTGTTGCAGAGACATGCGAATTTTTTCATGGCCTACTATGACCCCTACACAACAACATGATGTTCCAATTGAAACACCTAATGCCCCATTAGGTACTCAATGGAATGTACCCGGAGCAATACCTAATATGGATGAATTATTAGGTGTTGATTTGCGTCACCAATTTTCTCTTGAGGCTGACCAACATGAAGAGGGGGGCCACCGTGGCAGAAGAAATCCTGATAGATAGGCACGAAGATGGGATCGTCCATGCGGAACATCCTCACGTCAACACCGACATCAAGATGATTGATTTTCCTTTTTGTATTGATTTTTTTTTCATGTTTTTAATTTAAATTGTAGACTTGTAATATCATTTATGTTATGAATATTAACCAATTGATCAAGTTTATGGCGCACACATAAATATAATAATAACTAATTTAAAAAGCAAACTGATCATCAATAGGTTCCATTTCATTCAAGTAGAAAAAAAAAATACATAAATCAATCCATGTGTGAACTTCCACATTCAGATTGTATTGGACATCGACATCTGTTGTGTCCTTCTCTTCCACATGTACTACATTTTTGTCGGTGCTCAAATGATTCCAGCCAATCCATCTCATTCCTTATCCTTTTTTATTTTGGCTGACCTTTCACACGAATTGTAGTTGGATCAGGGATAAGTGTCAATGGCTCATCAGAAGGAGGAATAGCCGCTTCATTCCCAAGAGGCCACCATTGCGCAGAATAAGCTTTTAGGATGTGCTCATTTGTGTAAACAACATCTACATATTAGAAGTAATTCATGCTCACGTAACCACAAGCAGCAATGATGTGTGAACATGGATAGTGAAGAGCAGAATACTTTCTGCATTGACAATAATGGTCATTCAAGTTAACTGCCCACTTTTGTCTGCCACGTTTCGTTCTAGGAATAAAGGTTTCCTCTACTTCAAACCTTGTCGAGTGGATATCATAGACGTGGACGATGTGCGAACAAGCTTGTTCTTGATTTTTTTGAAGTTCTTTAACAACCTTAGAACAATATACTTGTCCTTCATGTAATTGTCTTTGGGCTTGGCGACCACGATCAACAATATACTTGTCCTTCATGTTATCGGTAGGTTGCGACAATCCTTAAATACCTTATTTACATATTTTGAGAGGTTGGTCGTCATGTGACCATATCTACGTCCTTCTTTATCATAAGTCATGCTCCATTTTTCCTTCAAAATGTGATCAATCCATGTAGATATGGCTGGACTCAACTGATGAAACTTTTCTAAATTATGATCAAATGTATGTTTGCAAGGAGTGTAGGCAACATCAGAAGGTTTTGTTAGCAACAACAATTTGAAGTATATATGATACGTCAATTAACATCATATTATAAATTAAATCTTACTCAATTTCTTCAACATTTCTTTATGTTTGGCGTTGTTGAATTTACGATTGAAATTGTTTGCTATGCGTCGGATGCAGTAAACATGATAATCATGGGGAGGTTGCCAACCAAGATGTTTGTTAGCAACAACAGACTTTATACTCGCGTGACGATCAGATATGAGACAAATACCGTTTTTATTTGTCACGTGTTCACGCAAGTGTGCCAAAAACCATGACCACGCTATTAACGTTTCACCTTCGACTATGGCGAATGCTAGAGGAAGAACACCACCATTTCCATCTTGTGATGTGGCCATCAATAGGGTCCCACGGTATTTCCCGTATAAATGTGTGCCGTCAACTTGTATGATTGACTTACAATAATTAAAAGTCTGTTTACATTGACCGAAAGTCCAAAATACTTTATCAAACTTACGTTGTTCACGACCCACCCTGTTGCCAACAATAAAATCATCATGTAGTATTTGAAAATAGGATCCAGGAGAGTGATTTTGCATGTGTTTAGCCACGACGAAAGTTTCGCATATGACTCTTCCCAATCGCCATATTCAATTGCAATCGCTTTTTGTTTCGCCATCCATGTTTTTTTATACGAAACCTTATAGGAAAATGCACTGTTTATCATTTCTTGAATCAAAGAAACTTTTATTGATGGATCTTCTCCTCTAATCATGCCTGTTATTAAAATAAAAAAATAAAAAAAAATAACCAAAAAATGCAAAAGTAGGATAATATGAACATAAAACACATACCTACTACACAAGTGACAATGAAATCTGAATCAAGCTTCTCATGATCTTGTGTCATACTCATATTCAGACATGTGTGTGGTCCACCCCATTGTGTCACTTTCCATGAATCAGTTTTTTTTTAGATAAAATTGCCTTCATATAAAATGGGCAAGGACACTCTGCGCTTTTAGTTGGGCAACAAACAATATATTTGTGCAATTTGGTTTCAAGAACTTTAAAACTTTGATGCACCTTCATAACATATTGTTTGAGCGCATTTTTTAAAGCATCTTTACTATCAAAATCCATACCAACATATAATTCTTGCCCAACATTAAAAGTAGATGACATCTCCAAACCGCAAATGTCCTCCTCATTAGGATGACTCCAATTGATATTGTTATAATGAAAAACATCATTCCAAAATGGATTTTGAATTCCACCTACACCAAATATGTAACGAAATAAAATTCATGTCAATTTCAGCAAAAATTTTATTTATCATTAAATAGAAATGTTATAAAATGATTAATGCATTCAACTCTTTTTAAAATTTAATTAAATATATCTTGTCTTGGTTGAACAATTGTAACTGGTTGAACCATGTCGGCGACTTCATCATCTGTATCAGATATACCATCAACACTATCATCTTCATGTAAAGATTCTTCAACGTATGAATTATTAGACACAAGATAATCATCATCTTCTTCATCTTCATCCTCATGTAAATTGCTTACATTTGTTGGCGGTTCCGACTCATTATTAGATAAATTATTTCCACATGATCTAACAAAATTTGCATAATGAAACGCAGAACCACCAACAACATCTTTTTCTATGTATAATTCTAAAACTGACATTTGTTCTTGTTGCTGAAAACTTTCAATCATAGTTTCAACATCTTCATCATCACAAATTTGTAATGCAATATATTTTCCTGAAACTAAAAATCTGCGGCTTGTACAAGAAATAATTTCATTATTTGCTAACCTTATCTTTTCACCTATTTTTTTTTTCTCAAAGCATTATAACTCATTCCACGATTAATTTGATTTGCTTTTTTACTTCCTTCAAATATTATACCATCATTATCTTCATATACCCTTCCATTGAAATATAAGAATGCTATAACAGAATTCATCTTATACCAAAATATACCTACAAAAAGAATTTATAAATAATTAATCATACTAACAAAAATTCAACTCCAAAGCAATTTTACTAACTTCAAAATTAAATACTCTAAATCTAAAAAATAACACAATACAGATTATAAGTTAATTCTAAAAAAAAAATATATATAAATGATTTGAGGATTTAAAAAAAAATTACCACCTATATTAAAATGGGAGACATACTAACAAATAACAAATCTTCAATTAAATAATCTAAATCTAATAAATACTACATATTGAAAGTTCATTCTAAAAAAAATTATAAATAATGTCATCATTTTAAAATGAAAGATATCACCAATATTAAAAAAAAGAGACATATAAAAAAATAATAAAACTTCATCTAGGCAAAATTTTAATAACTTAAAAATTAAATATTCTAAATCTACAGAATACTACAATACAAAACTTAATTCTAAAAAACTAAAAAAAAAATTGTAAATCATATGAAGATTTAAAACTAACATATACAACAAATATTAAAATGTGAGACATATCAAAAATTAATAAAACATTAACTGGTATCAATTTTAATCCCTTAAAAATTAAATAATCTAAATCTAAAAAATACTTAATATCAAATCTTAATTCTAAACAAAATTATAAATGATCTCAGAAATTTACAAATACAAATATAGATGAGAAATTTAAAAATATAGTGCAAAACATACCTAAAGATAACAAAAGAAGGTTGAAGCTAGATGAGAGTTTGTTTGAAAAAAAATTTCCCAACTCAGATAGATTTGTTTGCATTTTCCTCTCTAACTTTCTCATCTATATATATAAGGGGTAATTCGCCAGACCCTCAGACGGGAGCACATGGATCAAACCTTTCCGTCAGCTATGCTGGCGTAAGAGTAACCTTTTCGCCAACCATATTGGCTATTCCCATGGTATTTCTGCCAACCATATTGGCGTAACCAATATGGCGTGGCATGTATGCATGGGGTGAGAGAAAAATATTGTGTGTGAGAGAGCTCTTGAACCTACTAATTTAATCTAAGAACTACTATTTAATCCTCTCACCTCTCATGATAAAACACTCATCTCACCTGATATGTCCCCATATATATATATATATATATATATATATATATATATATATATATATATATATATATTCTCCAAGGATAATACTCCCTCTTATAAATTTCTAAGGCTACTAAATCATCATAACTGATCGAAGAATACAAACAAATTAGTCATTTATAAAAATACATGTTGCTCCTTACCCCCTTGTTTTTACATTGGCCTTGATGGCCTTGCTGAGAGTAAGAACCTGTGTGAGTATTTAGAGAATACACATTCTTATGCAACAAATAAGAAGGGACTGCATTAATTTATATTTCTCAAATACAAGTCCAGCAGATTAATTACACCGTATATAAATTACAAATCTTAAAAAACACAAAAAAAAAGGGCACCAGGAATAAAAGCTTCACTTAGGTTAGCGACGACAGACATCCAAAGGAGCATTACGCATAGTTTGCAAAAAAAAAAAAAAGATAGAATATATATATGTTCAATTCCTCCCTCTTTATGATTGAACAATGCCTTGTTAATATACAGAGTGACGGAGAAACTCGAGGGAAATGAAATATATAGGTTGCATAATAACGAAACATATGATATAATTAAATTCATATTTCACAATCAATACTTGTATATTCGTGCAGTAAAAAAAAATACTTGTACATTCGAATATATTTACATTTTTTTATGATTAACAAGCCTAAAAAAATATTTGGATACATTATTTTATAATTAAAACACTTGGTCTCTTTAAAAGAAAATCTAAAACAAGAAAAATTATATCTTTTATGAAAAGTAGATTTATCTTCTTAAACCAATTTGCAAAATTTATTAATGACCCTCATAACAAAAACTAAGACATTTTTTAATATTTTATATTATTTTAAATTGACTTTTTTAAAAGTTATAAAATGAATAGTTTTCTATTCTTTTTAGCGTGTCCATCGACTCAAAAGTACCAAATGTTTGAACAATGTAGAGACGTGAACTCAAGTATCCAAATTGACAAAAAATAACCTTTTATTTAGACAGCTAATGAGAAGTATTTAGCACCCATCGAGTAGTTGTTGGAGAGGTGTCAATCCCTGCTTCAAACAAAAATTTAGAACTCTAATCTGAAGGTCTTTACAATAATTTAACCATTTTCATACTAATATATAGAGTAATTAAGAATCGCGAGAACCCACCTTTAGAGAATGTTTAGGTAACATAAGTTCCATATAGCATTTCCATTTAATTAACCTTCTTGAGAAACAAGCTAAGGTAGAAATCACCGATTGGTCGCAGATGTTAGATGAGAAATACCGTGCATTTGAAGAAAGGCACGCAATTTAAAGAATTCACCTCCATTATTTGAATAAAATGATTTAATTTTGAAGTTAAATTGATTACTAACTAGTGCTTTAAGAATGGGGAAAAAATGAAGAAACATCATAATGTAAGATTTTATGTCCATGTAAAGGTTTGAAAATAAGCTTAGTCTTTGTCCTCTATGCCAAATTGCCAATCCTCTATTTCTATTTTTATTTTTATGCTAGCTATATGTAACAAGATATCTTACATGTGAAATCTCTAGTTTTATATTGAAACTATGTATCCTTCTGCTACTACAATCTGAACAATCACTGTGTGAAGAATTCATTAATTGAATTCCCACACTGTCAGGAAAATAAATATTGGGGCTAAAATAGTTAAGGAAATTTAGTTTCCCCTACGTGACTTTGATATGTACCAATATATGAATAAGTTTGATCCAGGAACAAGTTGTTTACAAGTCCACTTATCAATTAATTTCTTCCAATATGTATCAATATCACTTGAAACGCGGAGGCAGAACTCATCCATAGATCTTTCCTAATAAGGTGATTACATCAACACCATACATCAATTTTCTTATTGAAAGCACAATAATCAAAATAATTCATGAGGCCAATTCAAGAAAAATATCAAGTTTGAAGTAAGATCCATCATTATCCTAAAGGAAAAGGATTTATAGTTACACATGCAAAATAAATAATAAAAGAAAAAGATATAAAAAAGTCTAAAACTTCATGGTGGACTAAGATAAAATGGAGGAAATAGGAAGCCTTTGTTGAGTTAAGCTCATACGCGTTGTGTATGTTAGATCCACACTTCCATGTAATTATGACAAGTGGCTAAGTCTTCTCACAGGCTGTGACCCTCTTCAACGCCAAATTATCATGGTTCCTCAATTCTCACCATAACTAAAGAAAAAAAAAAAGGATAACTTTCACTTAGAGAAGTTAATATTACATATAAAATTTCCTATTATTCTCCCAAATTAATTAGCGTACAATATGGAAGTCTTTCAATACCCCCCACACACTTGGGTTTTGCTTGTACCTTGAGTTCCCTTCAGCATTCAAGAATAAACTTAACATTAAGCATTATCTATCAAAGGGATTCCAAAAAAATTAAGTCTTTAGTCCAATTATGCAATCAAACCCAAGTCAGGATAATTAGAGTGTTGGGTTCATCTTGACTAGTCCATTCCCTTGTTGAGAATAATGAGGTTAATTCTCTTAATTCATAACAAAATTAAAATTAATATAGTTAGAGCACTTTAATTTTTATTTATTATTTATAATTATAGTAGATTATTATAGTTTGGTGGTTTGGTGGATGTTGACCAGTGCGTCTCAAGTGAATTGAGGTCCAAGATCTTTTGAATTTGGTGAGTCCTCTTGTAAAATATAACAAAACTATACAATAAAATATATAACATTTATTCTTCTTCTTTTTTTGTCATTCAATCTTGTTACATATTTTATCTCACATTTGTCTTTCTTTTCTCTAATGAATTGTTATATATGTTAGTTATATAAATATAATTTCTCAAAATATTCTATAGATCCATGCGGTCGTAGTAATGGTTTGTTAGGAATAGGTGGGGGTAGGAGAAGATGGAAGAATAGTGTAAGCAGAATACAAGAAAGGAAAAGGAGTTAAAGTGGGTTGGTGGAAGAAGACTTGAATCTATCCGAAAATTAAATAAAAATCTTCAGTTTGTGAGTGAAATCATTGGGTATATTAGTCAATTGAGTGCAAGGCTGAGACCATAACATAACACACCTACACCTTGTTGCACGTGTGCTTTCTTGGAACAACAAAGTTCCTTTGCTTTCCCACGTGGAAATTTGAGTGTCACCACTTTTGACTTTTTTTGGTTTGGTCTGGTCTTTGCTCAGATGACTGAGGGCTGTAACGAGGAAAGGCCAGGAGAGATGTATTATGTATATATATAATAAATTTAATGTATTAATTAATTAATATCAATGGCTAAGTCTAAGTCTAAGTGGCTAAGAAAGAGGGAAGCCAATCCGTACATGTTATCAGAAAAAACAATTGTAAATTACAACAACAAAGAATAAATAACAAAAGTTTACTAAAATATAAAATTCAATATTCCTAAAACGTCTTAATGTAATTTTAATAAAAGTTTTGTTTATTAATCAGTAATTGAATACTTTTAAAGATATTTGTAGCGGTATTGAGAAAAAGAGAAAAACCATTTAATTTAGATGAGAGTAAGTGAAAAATAAAAGAGCAAAACCATTTAATTTAGGTGAAAGTAAGTGAGAAATAAAAGATTTGTTTGTGTAGATGTTGAGTTAAAGACCTAAATACAATTAAGTATAATAAGTATTGTGAAAAGTATAAACCGGCAAAATAATATATTTTTTTTGGGTGAAAAGAATGAGTCTAACCGCCTTAAGTCCTGATAAAAAGAATATAATTGTAACTTTATAAAGAAAACATGTATAATCTAAATTAGTGAGCATATGTAAAGCATAGAAAATGGAGTGACAAAATATTAGGCATCTAAAACACACGAGGCAAGGGTACATGGAGGGATTGCAGGAATATTACAAATTTCTTCTTCACAAACTTCCAACATGCTTTTATGGAAGAGGATCTTTGGAAACTTTTTTTGGGGGAAGGTCATAGATGTCTTTATAATACCAAGGAGGGAAAAAGATATGGGTTTGTAAGGTTGTTCAAGGTGAAAGATTTGGTTAGGATGGAAAGGCGACTAGATAATATCTTTATTGGAGATAAAAAAATGTGTCAACCTTTCGAAATTTAAAAGACATGAGGGTGGAGGGAAAGGACAAAAATATAGGGGAGGAAAAAGGGACAATAATGAACTAGGCGATGCTTTCTAGAAAACACAAAAAAACATATGCCCAAAAGGAAACACATAGAAGCAAAAACACTCATAGAAAGTGGGAGGTAAAAAAACATAGAGCATGCAAACAACATAAGGATGATTGGAAAGACCTAGATATCACCTTACAAATAGATAACCCAAGCTGGCTCCAGAAATGTTGGGTCGCATGGTTGATTGAACCGATGAAGGCAAGTTGTATTAATGAGAGGTTTATACTAGAAGGAACGAAGAAGGTAAGGGAAAGAAACTTTAATCAATTACAAACATCTAGTAATCGATTACAAGATTCAAAATTCAAATTTCAAAACCCTTTTTGAAAAGCCATTTGCAAATCTAGTCTCTCATAATCGATTACAGTGTTTGATAATCGATTACCAGTGCCTTTGATCTCTTGGAAACAATTTGTTTGAGGCAAAAACTTATCAACCAGGGAGAAAATATAATGTTACTATTAGTGGATGGAGAAAAGAGATTAGAAGACATCATTGACGCCAAGCAAGAGAGGTGGAGCAATATGTTCCACTCGATAAAGCCATGGAAGCCAGGAGAATCAACAAGGTATAGGCTTGTGTGGGTGAGATGCTTTGAGTTATCAGTACAGTTTTGGAACACAGAATGTTTCACAAAAACATTAGTAAATGTGAGAATATTCAAGGATTTGGATAAAGAAACTTCCTCTTTCGCAAAACTTGACAACATAAGGATTCTAATAAGCACTGCGTGGACTGGGATGACAAATACTCACAAAAGGATCAAAATTAACAAACAAATTTGTTATGTTCTCTTGTTGAAGAAAGCAGAGGCAAAAGAGGAGAAAGATTGATGTGGTAGGGCAAAGAGATCTACGAAGTCGAAGGACGAGTCATCGATAGCAGGGCTTGATTTGGGGGCTTTGTCGTTGAGCATATCCAAATGCTTAAATTTCAGGGAAGGCTTTGAAGATGAAGGTGAATGGCTAGGGGTGCAAAGAGATGATAGCGGCGGGGGTGAGGGGAAGAACGTATCGATGATTAGATAGAATAGTACCATGATGTCCATTCTAAATATGTTTCATAAAGAAAACACTGCATCATCAGTCATTGGAAGCAGAGCAAGGCGTGTGGGGATGGATTATGGGATAGACAAAAGCTATGAAGGGAAAAATGTGTGGAAGGAGGCGCAAGATGTAGAAAAGCAGAGGCCTATGGAGGATAAAAGTGGGACAGAGGAAGGATTTATGTTAGCTATACCAACTATGGATATCAACAAATGTATAGATGATCAGAGATCAGATTTCAAAAGAAGACACGCAAAAGGAAGGAGAGCTAGAAACATAAAAGCTCTTTAGGCATGTGAGGAGGTATGAAACAAGAAAGGTTTGGTGGAAGAGGAAAAAGGTCTAGAAAAACTAAAAGAATCTGACAAAGGCCAACATTCAGAAGCCTACATTATGGGTCAATTAGGGGAGACAGTCAAAGGGGGTGAAAAAAGGCCTAAGCCCAAATATTACCACAAAAAAAAAGAAGCAAACAAAGTGTTTAGATAACAACCAAACTAATTTTGGGTCAATGAATATTGTGGGTGCAGATCTACATGCATGGATCAATTTGGGGAGGGGGGGATATGGTTGTAAAGGCCTAGGAGACTTTAATTAATTATATGAAGAAGAAAAGAGGTGATAACAGACTAAAGAAGGTTGATAAAGGGGAAATAGGGTCAATGAAAAAGAGGAAAATGGTCAACAAAATCTTCTGCAATAAAGGCAAAAGAAGGAGGGAGCCACATAAGGTGTTGAAAGATACCGTCAAAAGGATTATAAAAAAAACTAAACATTTTGATGACAAAGCCCCAAAATGTAAGAAGGTAGAATGTATTTTTTTTAAACTAAAAATAAAATTTATCAAATTTATTTTCTTGGTTTAAAAAATAATACAAAAGTATTTTAAATTTGATTTGAAAACTATTTCAATTTCATTTTTTACCAAACACATTTTATTTTAAAATTATTAATTTAAAAATTAAAAATTAAACTTATGACTACCTGTCAGACTCTAATTTCGTCCAGGGACTATCATTCACTGATGTTTTGATTCTCGCTAGCTGAACTGCGTTGTTCGACACCAGTTACCGCACAAGACGAAAGATCGTTCAATGTTTTAATCAAGAATGCGAAAGATACCAAAAAAAGAGGGGCAAAAAGGGTCTTTTTATTGAGTTTCTTGGACCCTAGCTCGCCCAGGCTAGCCTCTGGCTTGCCTGGGCGAGCCAGTTACTTCAGGAGTAAGTCTTAGCTCGCTTGGGCGAGCTGCCATGGTCCCAAGTGCCATTTTTTCTATAAATAGGCATGAAGGGGAGGCTGAGAAGGGGTTCCAGCATTGAGGAGTGAAGGAAATTGAGAGAAATAAGAGAGAAGAAGAAGAAAAGGAAACGAAGTCGAGGCGCTGCCAAATCGCGATCAATCTCTACATCGTTCTTTGTTCGGTGTTCTTTGTGCGACCGTCAGTTAGTTTTGTTTTAAGATTTGAATGTGATCTATGCACCCTTAGGGGTCCCCCTTGTTGTTTTGTGCATATTCATCTTCTCCTTCTATCATCGGTAATCTCATTTTTTTTGTAAAATTTAATCTTAATCGATAATTAGTGCCGTAAAGTTGTCTTTTAAAGACATTGAAAGTTAACAAAACCAACACATAACTGATTTTCTCTCCATCAAAGTCACTTGAGATCGTTCAAGGTCCAACGTCTTAACGACCCTCTTTTATTCTTATTTACTAAAAGTGAACCTTTCGAAAGCATAAAAACAATTTGACACACAAACTTTCACGTTTTAAAGAACTACGTAGGTATGAATTCTTCATCGCAACTGAGGATAGGTAGGAGCAAAGGCAACACCCTTGTCGATCCCAAAAAAAAATATAAAAAGATAAAATAAATAATATTAAAGTCACATTTTTGCACACACGATTAAAGGTTGTTGTCCCTTGTAACGGGCGCGTGGAGTGCTAATACCTTCCCTATGCGTAAACAACTCCCGAACCCTTATTTTCAAAATTCGCAGACCTCTTTTTGGTTTTTCTAATGTTTTTCTCAAATAAACGTTGGAAGACACACCCTTTTCTTTCCACCTCGCCCGCCCGTTGAAGGGTAGGTTGCGACAAATAACGACTCCACTGGGGAGTTGATAAAGAGTTAAGCCATTTGATCAATGTGCTTTTTTTTATCATGACTTTTTCTTTGTTTAGGCTCCCTTTTCTCTTTTATATTTTGCTTTGTCCATATTTGTATATAACCTTTTGCTGTGATATTGTGTTTGGTGTGTGTCTATCTATCTATTACATTCGTAATTAGAAATATTTGTTTGTTCTGTGCACACATGGCACCTACACCTTTGCACACACATTAAGGTATTAGGCCCTATACCCGGGTCTGTGTGAGACATAGGAAGTGGAGGTTGATCTGTGGTCATGATGGGTCTCCGACTCGCTTGATAACAGTAAAGCCTCATCTAGAGTTTTCCTCTTTTGATGATGCGTTGTAGCTGGTAGTCCTTACTGCCACAATGTTGTTATCAAAGAGGATGATACCTCTAGAAGCCTTTGAAAGTTACATACAACCACCCTTGGGAGTTATCACCGGATAGTGAACTTTCGATCCCTTCCATTAGGATCCTAAACTAGGGACACAGAACAAACTTACTATGTCTTGTTTCTTTGATCTAGTCATGCATATCTTTATAATGTCGTAATAGTATACACCATTCCTGTGTTTACCATTTTATTATGTTTGCACGTGGCATTTTGCATTAAGTCGTTATGTTATCATGCTCATTTGTCTAGCATGTTTATTTGTGTTACCAACCACATACCTTCTGTTGTCATTAGTCATTATGTTCACTCATGCATACTTCCACCATGTCGTTGCCCATGCCTTGCATTCTTTCTCATCGTCAAAGTCCCGAAAGAAGCGTGAAGGTCAGCACCGCTTTCTTAGTTGCATGCATTTGGTTCCATGGTAATAACTGTGAACAAACCATGATGCCTAATGCATTGTGGATAAGAAAGGATGGTCTTTCGGGTGTCTTGTGTCAGTTGATAGATGCGTTTGTCATGCATAGCATAATCATGCCCTGATGCATTCATCATATGTCCTCTATGATAAGGTGTTGAAGTATTGGTTATCAGAATTTTCATTCTCGCAAACATGGGGTTGGACCAAGTGCCATCTTTTAAAAAGATGTTCTATCATGTCAAAGTCAAGAATCTAGAACTAGCCAGTTTGCGAAAATTGGGGCAGTAAATGGATCAAGTTCAACGTCAAGCTTTCAGCAAGGTGATGTGATCCTGACTAGGAGCGGATCACTTGATATAGGTTACAAAGTTTTTTTTGGATGACGCCACTTCCAGAGAAGGAAGATAAGTCAAGTTAGACGTCACAAGGATTACCTTGATAAGTCTGAGATTGGTTCAACAAGGAACCCAGAGAGAAACTCTCACCAAATTTTATGAAAATGCCAAAAGTTTTTTTTATTGAAAACAAAAACCAATACTTATAGTGTATCTGAACAAAATGATAAAAATAGACATGGGCCAAAAAACAGTTTGGGCCAAAAAATTATAAATAAAAAATACAACATATTTATTATGGGCCTTCAAATTAATCTGAACCTTTAACAACAATTAATAGTCTTAATAGTGTCTCTGCTTCTGGGCCTTCATCCTTCTCCACTTGGGCCTTCGTCCTTCTCCACTTGGGCCTTTAGCCTGTATTTGATCAGTTTCAGGATTCTCATCACAAGGCATATGGAAAGATCTGGGATCTGACAATGATAGAAGTGTCCATTGAAGTCATTGCATCTCTCACTTAATACTACGACCAATCACTCAGATGTTTCACTTTTGGGGACTTTCAGTTAGCACCAATCATAGAGGAGTTCGAAGGGATCTTAGGATGTCTGCTAAGGGGAAGGAAGCCATACCTTTTTTTTCGAATTCTATTCTTCTATGACAAGAATAACAAAAGTGATCAAGATCTCGAAACAAGAATTAGACCGAGTGAAGCAAAATAAGAATGGAGTGATAGAGATACCAAGAAAGTGCTGGAAGGAGAAGGCAGAAACTCTTGTACTATTATATAGATAAACAAGTATTTTAGTTTAAATTTCAAGGGACTAAATCAAAATAATTTTTTTCTTCTGAAAAACGAATTTAACCTTAAAAATGTTTTATTTATTTATAAAGAACCCGTATTCAGCTGGGTCGTTAACTCCACGCCACGCCGCCTACTCACTACGCCAAAAAAAGGGGGCGATTAGTAGGTAAAGATAACAAAACAAAAACAATTATAAAAAAAAAAGAATCCAAAAACACGAAGCATTAGTAATTTGAGCTTATTGACAACTAGCACAATTCCAACAGTCCCCAAAATACCCTCGAATTGACGAAAACACCCTTCCCCAACTACCACGATCCCAGACGCACACTGACGGCAACAACCCACACTAGAGGCATCTCCTTATAAAACCCTCACCAAACCCTCTTCAGCCACCCCCTCTCACAATCCCTTTGTGACTCCAAACAAAGCCCACACACCAACTTCATTTCCATTCACAATGTCAATTTCCTCCACTTCCAACTCCCTCATTCCCCCCAAATCTTTAATCCCCCAATCCCACCCCCTCATTCCCAACATCAGGCCCGGGCTCCGGCCCAAGCCTGGCCCATCCCCTTCCATCCTCGCCGTCCACGCCGCCGAGCCCGCCAAAATGGTGGTTTGTTGCCGACAAGAACCAGGATCAAGACCAACAATCGGCATTTCCGGCCGCAATCAAAGCAAACAAGTGGGGTGTGGACAGCTGGAAGTCCAAGAAGGCCCTGCAGCTGCCCGAATACCCCAACCAGGAGGATCTCGAGGCCGTCCTCCGCACCCTCGACGCCTTCCCTCCCATCGTCTTCGCCGGCGAGGCCCGGACACTCGAGGAGCACCTCGCCGAGGCCGCCATGGGAAATGCCTTCCTCCTCCAGGGCGGAGACTGTGCCGAGAGCTTCAAGGAGTTCAATGCCAACAACATCCGTGACACCTTCCGCATCATCCTCCAGATGAGCGTCGTCATGATGTTCGGCGGCCAAATGCCCGTCATCAAGGTAAATGGTAACAAATAGAAACATATTTTTTTATACAATCTTCTCGAATCGAATAAGACCACTATCAAAACTCAGCAAGTTCCATTTGATTCCTCGTGAAATGGACCGGAGGGAGTGATGAAATATTAAAGTGTCAATTTGTTAATGTGTCTATTTTCCATTGTGAATTGACATAAAAGAGGATAAAGTTTGTTTTGTAAGGTGTGAAATGAGAATTTGTGTTGTGTGTTTGTTTAGGTGGGGAGAATGGCGGGGCAATTTGCGAAGCCGAGGTCGGATTCGTTTGAGGAGAAGAACGGCGTGAAGCTTCCGAGTTACAGAGGGGACAACATTAACGGAGACTCCTTTGACGAGAAGTCGAGGATTCCGGATCCGCAGAGGATGATTAGGGCTTATTGCCAAGCCGCGGCGACGCTGAATCTTCTCAGAGCTTTCGCCACCGGTGGTTATGCTGCTATGCAGAGGGTTACTCAGTGGAATTTGGACTTCACGGATCACAGCGAACAGGGAGATAGGTATTTGTTTATTTTATTTATTTGCAATTTGCAATTACAATTTTTTAATTTTTGTTGGAATGAACA